>NW_019154105.1:26903123-26942099 GCF_002288905.1 Enhydra lutris kenyoni
CTATCGGGGCGCCTGGGTGGCTCAGTGGGTTAAAGCCTCTGCCTTTGGCTCAGATCATGATCCCAGGGTCCTGGGATTGAGCCCCACATCGGGCTCTCTCCTCGGTGGGGAGCCTGCTTCCTCCTCTCTCTCTGCCTGCCTTTCTGCCTGCTTGTGATCTCTCTCTGTCAAATAAACAAATAAAATCTTTAAAAAAATTAATTTATTGAGGCACCTGGGTAGCTCAGATGGTTAAGCTTGTCTGCTTTGGCTCAGGTCAGGATCCAGACCAGGTCCTGGGACGGAACCCTGTGTTGGTCTCTGTGCTCAGTGGGGAGTCTGCTTCTTCCTCTCTCTGTGCCTAAATCTCCCTGCTTTTGCTCTCTCTCAAATGAATAAATAAAATCTTAAAAAATATTAATTTATTGTTTTAGGCAGAAATCAGCATCAAAAGATTTGCGATGAAATATAGGCGTTCATCACCCATAGATCATGCAGCCCGCCAGAAGTAATCTACACTCACATGTTCTAACCATTTCTCCCAGTGTTTGCCTCTGTATTTGTAAATAATATGCTTAGATGATTATTAAAATTTTAAAAATGTGCTTAAGGTAAAATAAAATACCAATACAAAGTCAATGAACAGTGTAATGGGATACAGTGAGTCCGACGCTTTGTAATTATACCCAAAGCAAGAAAGAGAACTTTGTGAGACATGTGCCCCATCCTTATCACTGTCCCTCCTTTCCCTGAGGGACCCCCTCTGCTGGCTTTCCCCGCTATCACTTTCTTGTATTTTCATAATCGGTTGATTACCCAATGTCCATCCTTGGCCACTACAGATTTTGTGCTCATCATTTAAAAAACGGTTGTGTCTTTTCAGGCTCTGTTCGTCTAAAGTTTCATCTTATCCTCCCCCTAACCCCAACAAAATGCACAATCCGGATTTTCTTGGTTTTGACCTTGGATGGTGTCCTTCATGTGACCTTGGCCTAATGCCTGGAGCCTCAGATACCCCAGCTAGCTATGCAAATAGAGATAACTTGCCATAAGAGGCATTTTTACACCTATCATTCTTTGGAGAAAGACGTTAAATACACTCCAGTGATCATTTTGGAAAGTAGGAAGATGAGGAGGGAATAGAAGTGTGGATGTTTGGTAGAGACTGGCAGGGTATTACCCAACATGTTTGCCTTTAGCAGAAAAATAACCACTCCGATATGTATAGTTTTGAAATAAAAAAGACTTTAAAAATTGCATCTTGATTAAAAGCAGGTGCTCTAATGTGTGCCTGGGTTCAAATCCTGGCCTCCCCACTGCTGAGTGACTGTGACCTTGAGCAAGTTACTGACGTCCCTGCTGCCTCAATATTCTCTTCCGCACTACGGGGGTGAGGACTGTGGTGGGGAGCCCATGAGCTCGTACATGCAGAGTGTTTTGAACAGTGGCTGGCAAGCACAAAGTCAACGTTCCATGTTTTGAGCTGCTATTGTGCTCTGCAGTGGGAAACAGATTGAAAACGATCCGCTTAAGTCTGATGTACATGGCGAGGATTTTCAACTCATTTATTTGCTTTTCCTCCTGGTACATTTCCAGATCTCATTCATGTGACTGGGGATAAAATTAATTCATCCACAGCTGTTCTTTAATCTCTGGTTATTTTCTGACTCCTTGGCAAATAAATTATCAACCTTTAAACTAAACAATTAGTCCTAGCTTGAAAGAATTTGTATATATCTCCAAGGCCAGGCACAAAGAAACAAATCCTTTGTTTCCTCTGTTTATACATAAACTGTGGGATGGAACTACTGAAATCTCTCCTCTTCTCTGTGGCATTTCAGGAAGGGAAAATAGAGTATAGTAATTAATTCTTAGCTGCAAAGAGAAAGCTGGTGTATGTCTATGTACATCCTTAAAACCCAGAAAACTCTCTAAATCAGTTTCCTGCAATTGTATTTTCTAATATAAATGGTTATTCCTCTGCATAGGGTTGAATGTATCTCCCAAAAAGAAGTATCCGAGTCCTAAGCCCCTGGCATCTGTTAGATGTGAACTTCTTTGGCAATAGGGTCTTAGCAGATATAATTAAGCGATGGAGCTAGAGATGAGATCATCCAGGATGTAGGATGAGCCCTGTATCCAAGGACTGGTCCTTATGAGAGACAGAAAAGGAGACACAGACTCCGGGGGAAAGCCAGTGGACTGAGGTAGAGCTTGGAGGGATGTGTCAGCAAGTTAGAGAACACCAGGCATTTCCAGAACGTAGCAGAGGCGCAGGGGGGATGCATTCTCTCAGAACTTCCAGAAAGAACCAACCCTGCCAACACTTTGATTTCAGACTTCTGGCTTCTGTAACTGTGAGAGAATAAATTTCTCTTGTTTTAAGCTGCCACACTTGTGATCATTGGTTGTGGCAGTATTAGGAAACGACGCTAACACTCATGATAATAAAAAAAATTCTGCAAAGTTTTAAATCAGAAACTGAAAAAAAAAAAAAAATCTCAGCGTAGACCCAGATCTTCTCCTTTGTCAGTACAAATAACACCCCTTCCTCACACACTCGCCTTTTATTTCTCCTAAATCACACATAGTTGGGAAAAGGGCAGGTTCTGGTTAACAACGGTGTCCCACAGCGATACCCATGTTTTTCAGGAATTCAAATATTTAAACTACGTTGCACAGAAACTACTCATTCTTAGAGGACTCAGAAGGCCCTGTATACTTGCAGAGGCTTGGAAGTTACCTGTGACCTCCCCATCACGCTCACTCCGGCATCCGGTTAACCTCAAGTGTCACGGACATTACCTTCAAAATACCTCTCGGACGTATCTACTTCTTTCCATTCCTCTGCCACGCTCTGGACCCAGCCACCACTCGCTCCCACCCTGACTCCTGCAGCCGTCTCTAAAGGCCCCCTGCCCATCCATCCGCCCACTGCATCGCACACAACCCATTGTCCTTCTACGCGAGTCCCATTATGTCGTCTCTTGCCGAAAATTCTTCCACAGGCCTGCAGGCCTCCACCATCACGAAGACCAAACTCCTGGAGAGGAGTTTTCTTCTCTTCTCTACTTAGATGCCTAAAGCAGTACAGGGCCACAGTAGGTGCTCAGTAAATGCCCCTGGAATGAATGACCTAAACATGCTCTGTCTCCTCTACTCCAGTCCCCACAGTTGCTGGCCACGTGGCTTTGGGGACAATCCCGGAAGTTCTCAGGCTTCATCCGCGGTCCTGCTGTCCCTTGCTCACCCTGCCCAGGCCACCCTGGACCTCTTGGCTCTTTACGTCTATGGTGGGTTCCCTCCTTCCAGAAGGGTTTTTACCGGGCAGTCCCCACCTCTTTCTCAGGCCTCGTACTCAGCACCTACACGCCGAATGCCACTTCCTCGGTGACACCTCCTAGGTGAGGTGACATCTCATTATAGAACCTCATAGGACTGTACACATTTCCTTCACCTCGCATATGA
Source organism: Enhydra lutris kenyoni (assembly GCF_002288905.1). NCBI lineage: Eukaryota > Metazoa > Chordata > Mammalia > Carnivora > Mustelidae > Enhydra > Enhydra lutris. The sequence goes on from NW_019154105.1 coordinate 26,906,571, forward strand.
CTGTAATTCCAGTGGACGCTTGAACAGCTCGGGTTCGAACCTCGTGGGTCCACTTAGATGCAGATTCTTTCCCATGAAGACGGTACAAGACTATAAATGTTATTTTCTCTGCCTTGTGATTTTCTCAATAACGTTTTCTTTTCTCTAGCCTACTTTATGGTAAGAATATAGTTTATAATATATAACATATAAAATGTGTGTTAATGGATGGTTTATGTTGTTGGTAAGTCTTCCCGTCAACCGTAGGCTCTTAGTAGTTAAATTTCGGGGAAGTCCAGAGTCACTTGTGGGTTTTTGATGACACAGCGGGTCGGTGTCCCTAACCCCTGTATTATTCAGAGGTCGGCTGTATCTACTTATTTGGTGATCGCTTGTTTTCCATCTGCCTACCCACGACACTCCAAGTTCTGTAAGAGGAGAAGGCGGTTCTGCCATGTTCCCCACTGTATCCTTGGAGCCAGGCACAGTGCCTGGCACATAGCAATTACTCTGTAAAGGTTTGTGGAATGAGGAGTTTGCCTCGTGGCGTCTCAGCATTGTCATTATGTGTGACTATCAAAGTGCACAGCATGTTCTGGCTTTGGGGTTCGTGGAATATGGGCATTCACAGCAACATTCCCCAACATGGCTGGAAGATTCTGTCTGATACAAGATCACCCTCGGGCTCGCTGCCAGTGTGTGATAAACGGTAGTGGTGCTGGGGGGAGGCAGAGGTGGGATGTGGCAGGCAGGGTGTAAGAAGAAAGGTACAAGAAGCATCGAGAACAGTAGGGCTTTGGTCCTGCCCCTGCCTTGTGCACCTGGCAGTCCCAGCCTGATGAACTTTCGGTCCCAGTAGGAGAGGGAACAACAGGATGGAGTCAGAGGGAGGAGTGAGGGCAAGTCCACATAATGCTATATAGACGGCAAACTAGAGAAACGTTGAGCCTTGTTTTGGGAAGTAGTTTTCCAACTCCACACTTCGCGGTTCCCACGAGAAATGAAACAATATTTAGCAGCGCTTCAAAGTTTCATTTTCTCCCTGATTTGGCTATTATGATGTTAGAGTGTATTTCCAGGCCAGGAAACTGCAAGGCGGGTTGGGAACCGATAATTTCTGAGAGCGTTCGGTGGACCAGGTTCTGTGCTGCTGAGAATTATCAGTTCGTTCCTTCCTTCCTCCCTCCCTCTTTCTCTCTTTCTTTCCCTCCCACTCTCCCTCTTGTTTCTTCCTTCCTCCTTCCCTTCCTTCCTTCCTTCCCTCCTTCCTTCCTTTCTTTCTTTCCCTCCCTCCCTCTTTTTCTTCCTTCCTTCCTCCCTTCGTCTTTCTCTCTTTCTTTCCTCACTCCCTCTCTTCCTCTCTTCCTCCCGTCCAGTCACTACCCAGCCCTGTGTTAAGCACTGGGAACATACTGATGATTAAGACATGCACGGTTCCTGCTGTCATTGGGCTCACCCTTTAGTGTTTACATGTTTAATCCTTCCAACAATCCACTGTAATATGTATTATTTTTCTGATGGAGAAATACAGTCTAATAGGTTAGGGCAATTTCCCTCAGGAAATGGCAGAGCTGGATTCCGTCTTTAACCTACATCCCTATCATAAGCTATGTCCGAGTCCCTCCCTTTCAGGCTACAGGAGCTGCCCTTGGGAATGTCACACTCCCCCCACCCCCAGGGTGGTGCTGTGACGACTCAGTGGCATGGGCTGGGTGAGGGAGGGGCCTGGGCAGGAGGAGCCTCTGCTTACACACGGGAACCTGGCGGGTGCTGTTGCCCCACCCCCAATCCCTTCCCCCTCAGTATCCTGACACGTGGAGCAGGTGCCAACCCCTGGGCTTCTCCACACAAAGGTTTGCTCTCCATCTGAGCTGGTGCTAGGCTGAACAGGCCAGGGAGTTAATGCCCTTGGAGGATTCCTCAGCCAATGACAACCAGAGGTTAGAGGATAAACATCCCTGGGTGGCAGGTGTTACTTGATCTCCCAGAGCCTCCCAGCAGGAAACACATCTGGTACCGGGGGGGGGGGGGGGGGGGGACACTTTACTAGCTTCCTTCCCTTTTGTCTCTCATTTCTCCCCTTCCTGGGATGCCCTAAAATTAACTATTTGCCTTTAAACCCTTGTTTCAAGAGTCTGCTTCTGAGGATTCCACGCTGAGAAAGGCAGTAACGTCTCACATTCTGGCATATTCCAGGACTGACCTCGCTCTTCGATAGCCACATCACCTTGGAAAGAGTCATTTAAGTGAAGTTCGGTTTCCTTGGTCTTAGAAATGGGGAGTGGTAACATCTGGCGTGCCTCCCTCTCGGCCCTCCGGGGAAGCCGTGAGAAACGCCCGGTAAATGAGACAGTCCGCGGACACTGGGTGGAGACTTGGTCAAATCAGAAAGGACCTGCAGTGCTGACACAGTTGATGTGTTTGTATGTCTCAAGTTCAAAGGCCCCCTGGGGACCCCTGAAAGGGTTCCTTGTCCTTGGACCCTCAGAAGCCGCATGCAGTTTTGCAGTCTCTCTCTCTCCCCCCCTCTCTCTTTCTCTCCCCCCAGGTGAAACGCATCCTGGCCCTTGAGGAGGGATGGCTATGACCGATGGAGGCTCTGGAGAGCAGATCCCAGCCCCACAGTTCCCTCACCAAGTGACAGGCTGCACCCTTTGTGGTGATGAAAAAAGTAAATGCAGCCAGAAATTTTTTTTTTTCAAGATTTTATTTGAGAGAGCACGAGAGAGAGCATGAGCCTGGAGGGAGAGGGAGAAGCAGGCTCTCTGCTGAGCAGGGAGCCCTACTGGAGTAAGGATCCTTTCCATCTTCTTCCCACGCCTGCCATTAGCAAGTCACTGTGGATGTTTCTTAGAACCCAGGTGCTCTGCTGGCCTTGTGGACATCACCAGCGGTAACTCCCATGACAGCCCCGTGAGGGAGGCCCCAGTCCGTTGTCCCATGTGTCCCGTGGGGCAGACTGGCGCCGGAGAGGTCCACACCACACGCCCTGGATCACACAGGCAGCTAGGCAGAGAGCGAAGATTACAGCGGGGCAGCCTGGCCCCGGAGCTCGGACCCTTAGCCTCATGGCTACCCTGCCTCCCTGGGGGACTAGAGCAGTTAGACCTCCAAGACCTGGGTCCAAAACCCAGTGGCGATTAATGGTTGCTCCTCCTAGAGTGGTTGGGAGTATTAGCTGAAAAAACGCACATGCGGGGGCTTTATGCAGTGTGGAGTATTATGCAAATACCGGGATTTTGACAAGGATTCCTGGAAGACGGAGGGAGGGAGGGAGAAGGCGAGCCATCATACTGACCTGGAGGGACAGGCATGACAGGAGTACAGAAAGCAGCTAGAGCTCATCATACCCATGCCTCCTCTTCCTGGGGACAGAGTGAGACTGCCGTTAGAGAGCCTTCTGCCCCTAAATCCTCAAGCACGCTCCTCCTTGCTCTCCTTCCTTCCTTGTCTGCTGGCCAGCAGCAGGGGGGTCTAGGGACAACTCTAGGGCTCAGCTAGAAGACAGTGGCCCCCACCAGACTGCCTGCCCAACAGCCACTTGAGCTGTGCGTAAGAAAGAAAATTATCTTGTGTGATGGTCACTAAGATTGGCGTTTTTTGTTGCCATAGTGAGTGTACCCTTATCTCAGAGATGACAAGAATGTTTGCCTAGTTTCCTTCTTATTTATTTATTTAGTTATTACCTTTTTGCTCAGACCAGATAGAAATCACTCTGGAATTTGAGGGGTATATCAGCTGGGTAGAGACTGCTTTGTTCAAGCTGAGCAAAGATGGAATTCTTTTTTTTTTTTTTTAAGATTTTATTTATTTATTTGACAGACAGAGATCACAAGTAGGCCAAGAGGCAGATGGGGGGCGGGGAGCAGGCTCCCTGCTGAGCAGAGAGCCCCACGCGGGGCTAGATCCCAGGACCCTGAGATCATGACCTGAGCCGAAGGCAGAGGCTTTAACCCACTGAGCTACCCAGACGTCCCGCAAAGATGGAATTCTTGCTCCATATTGTTTTAATTAACACACAAACCAACAAGTAATTTGCCGTCCCTTTAATGTCATTTTCTAGCAAAATGAAAAGCAGGCTTTGAATAATAGTAATTCTGAGAAACTTCAGGGATACACCCTCTGGGATTAATCCTATTCCCAAATCTCATTATCCATGGAGAATCCCTGACGAAACGTATCAGGAGCTTGAGCTCTCTCCCCTTAAAAGACGAAAGTGCAATCATCTCCTTAGATCGGAGGCTTCTCCCGGGGGTCTGTGATCTGTGGAATGTGGTTCAAGTTAAGCTTTCCCAGCAGGGGGCTTACCCATGAGCAAAGATTACACTGTTGGCTAAGCCCCTTTAGAAGGTCACCATAATCAGCAGCTGAGGACAGCATCCCCATTTCAGAAACCAGGCCCAATCTTGGAACTGCAGGAGAACATAAGAGGAGGCTTGCCCCCAAGAGAACCGGGGCACGTTGGTTTTGGGTGCTAGACCAGGAATCTCAGCAATTAAAATCACCACAGCAGCCCCTGCAAAACCAGGAGGGGTCTGTCCTAGCGTGAAATGTACATAGCCGCAGCCTGTCACGAGCCCTCTGGACCTCGGCAGCACGGGGGCCGCTTATGGCCTGAATGCTTGTCCCCGTCCACCCTCTGTGGAAGCCTGAAGCCCCAAAAGGATGGTAGCAAGAGCTGGGGCCTGTGGGAGGTAGTTAGGTTTGGATGAGGTCATGGGGTGATGCCCCCATGATGGGAGTAGTGTCCTTATAAGGAGAGGAAGAGACACCTGAGCTGCTACCTTCTCCCTCAAGGGAGGACCCGTTGAGAAGGCAGCTAGCTATCTGCAAACCCAGAAGAGGGCTCTCCTGAGACCCCGAGCATGCTGACCCCCTAATCTGGACCTCTAAGCTTCCAGAACCCTGAGAAATATATGTCTGTTTAAGCCGCCCCATCTGGGCTGTTTTGATATAAGAGCTAGCACTAAGACAATGGTTTATTTGGCACTTCCATTTAAAAAGAGGTGTTTGGGGTTTAGAATGCAGGAACTGGATTCTTTCTCTTGACTCCATGATCTTTTGGTGAATCCTTATGTTAGAGCCCTAGGAGAGTCATTTCCTTCCTGGAATCTGAGAGACCCAGGAAGTCTACCCCATGAGGCAGTTTATTCTTCCAAGTGCAAACTCTCCAATCACACGTCCTCCCCATACTTACAGAGGTGTAGGTGCCGTAGTGCTTGACGCAGACAGTGGTATCCTCTCTCCCACCTCTCAGCGCTCCCAGCTCCCGGAGCACGACCTGGAGGGTTTGTGCTTTGCACGTCTCTCCCATCAGATCTGCTGTCCAGGGCCCGTTTTCCTTCAAGTCACAGCAGCAAGGCATCCATTCCCCCTACCCGGCGTGGTAGCCTCCCAGTTCACCAACTAGGCTTCTTTCTTTGAGAGTGACAATAAATACAATGCAAACTGTTTTAGGTAGAAATGGGAGATGATTCACGTAGTTGAAAGGTCAGGCCTCTACCTTCAGCTTCTAGCACAGTTTGATCTCGGGTTCAAATAGGATCACCAAGATCCCATTTCTTTTCCTTCTTACTTTTCATACCTTTGTCTCTCTTTCAGCTTCATTCCCCTCGGTTTTAGTTGTTATTTCTCATCTGGTTCAAAGATGGCTATAGCCCTAGATCTTCCGATGTCTAAGGTTCAAGTTCATCAGGAAAGAGCACTTGTTTCTTTTTAGCATTGCTGCAGAAGGTCTCATTGGGGTTCCCTGGTTCTGATTAGAACATGTGTTGATACCTCAGACCATCCCTGTGGGTGGGGATTGGAATGAGCTGATTGGCTGAGGTTGTGTGCTTCCTCCTCGGTGCTTGGGGGCTGGGGGGGGGGGTGATGGGGTTGGGGGAAAGGAGGGGCAGTGTGCATCTGAGCCCCATGGCATAAGAACGAGGGAGAATGGATTCCTAAAAGACAAGGAGAACAGAACCTGTTCATGAAAACAGCTTTGAATGGATAATGGATGACACCTAGTCAACAAGGGTCCATTACTGGTCCTGTCCAAACCTGTCCTTCACATTAAGATAACAAAAGAAGTTTCTAATGCCCTAAATAGTTCAAGGAAGCTTCAAGTTTCCCAGTGTTGTTGCTCAGGGTTGTATGAGAGATTTTAGCTAGAGAGTAAATCCAAGTGCTTTGGGAGAATCAAGTTTCAGGCAAGAACGGATGTTTTGGGGAACGCATATGCGTGCCATCAACCTTGAACAACAAAAGGTAGAAAAGGGGACCGTTAATGACAGCAGCCACAATGTCAGCCCGTAAGCGCTGTGTTCAGCACTTCACGTGTGTTTCTGTATCTAATAGAGAGAATGCAGACATTAAAATTAGGATGTTAGATCATCAGCTCTGCAATGGATGGGGAGGGACATCTAGTCCAAACCTCATATGGGGCTCAGGAAACTGCCTAATCCTGCTCGGCCACTACCACACCATTTTGTTCCCATGGCACCATTGTCTGTGCTCGTTTTGAGTTTCTTTTTTCTTTTAAGAAATGTTTTATTTAAATTCAACTTAATTGACATATACTGTATTATTAGTTTTCAGAGGTAGAGTTTAGGGATTCATCAGTTGCACATAACACCCTGTGCTCTTTACATCACATGCCCTCCTTAATGTCCATCACCCAGTTACCCCATCCCCCCACCTACCTCCCTTCCAGCAACCCTCAGTTATTTCCTAGAGTTAAGAGTCTCTTATGGTTTGTTTCCCTCTCTGTTTCTTTTTTGAGTTTCTTAAAGATTTAAGAACCTAAATGAATCCCTTCTTATGAAATTAGAATGAGCGGGTATATTTTTCTTAAAATTGGTCTTGCTGCCTTTAAATTTAAGCTCTACATCATTCCCCCTAGAATGTAGGATCCATAAGGGCAGGGATTTTTCCTATTTTCTTCCCTGTGGTTTTCCTGGTACATAGAACAGTGCCAAGCACAGAATGCTTCCCAAACAGTTAGGGGAAGTTACTTTGGCTCTAACAGGATGCCTGGAGGCCAGCAGGGAGGAACTCACCGCTGGCTATGGTGGGGGAGTGGAGGAAGTCTGAGGCCTGTCTTGGCAACACTTTAAAATACAGCCGCAAGAAGCCAGATAAAACCAGATAGGCCCAAGATGGCTGACAAAGTAGGCTGGAAAACCCTGACCCAATAAGGAAGAAAAAGCTGGAGGCCCTGCTCCCCAAACTTCTCTACCTTAAGTAATGAATAATCCTCCCCCTTGTTAACAACTGTCAATAAAAGAGACCCAAACCCCAGGCACAGCTCTCTCTCAATCTCTCTCTCTCTCTCAATCTCTCTCTCTCTCTCTCTCTCTCTCTCTCTCTCTCTCGCCCACTTGGTAAAACCAAGCAGCTCAAGACAAAAGAATTAATGATCTCCAGGCCGATCTACCAGAGAAACCCACCGGTCAACCAACTTGGTGTATACAGAGTTTCCGTTATTTGTCACTTCGTTTTCAAATGAATTTTTGAGGACTTAAAAAGAATAAGGTAGAGGTGTAAAATGGGGTCGGCAAGGAGGCTGTGCACAAAATGGAAATGCATGGTTGCTACGGGGAGTTCCATAGATCGGGCTCACTTAACTGCCCAGAGGGAGAAGGACAGTCACGTGCTTTGCAATAACCACAAGTTAAAATGAATCAGTGGCTCCTCGCTCCCTTGTCTCTCACTATAGACTTATCTCCTAGCAATGGTTGCCATGGACTCTTTGTCTGGACTCTGCTTTTGTAGACTGAGTGTCTGTCCTTGGGGGCATTTTCACAAAATTCCAGTAGCTCTGGTTCTGTTTGAACTAAAGTCACCCTGACCATGTCTGTCACTCCCACGGCCAGCACACGCACTTCCGACTTCATAACAACTGACGAAGACACCTCCTGGGAAAATTCTGTCATGCCTATTGACTTCTAACCCACCAATCCATTAGGTCTCCAAAGAGGATTAAAGGGACGGTGGAGATTAATTTTTTAAAAAGAAAGAAAAAATTTCATTGTAAAGGTCGACTTCTAAAGCTCTCACACCCCAGGGGCAGGGTAGGGAGCCTATTGGCTCAGATGCCTGTTTCTCCATGGAAATTTTTCTGAAGGGGCACAAGTTATTTTCATACTCTTGGTCTGGGACTTGGAACCTCAGAGTGCCCTCAAGAAAGCACGCATGCAATTAACCTCAACGCAGGATATGCCCTGTGCTCTGCAAATTTGCTACATAGACGTATAAAACATACATCTTTTTTTCCTGAAAGCCTGCGTTTACTCCCTTCTGACATTCCTGTAATATCTGAACAGTATAATATGGGTAAAGTCATCCTTTCTTGCTGCAAAATGATTCAGGAAAGTAGAACTTTGTCCCTTTATTAAAAATGGATAGGACAGGGAATCCTGTGTGCAAATAAGGCGATTTATTTTAGATATTTTATTGTACTTACTCACAATGCATGTTGACTCTCTACTATGTGCCAGGCGCTGTGCTAGATGTTGTGATACAATATTAACAAATGAGACCCTGCCTTCTAAAGGAGTTCATGGTCTAGTGGGGAAATTGACGCAGAAACTTCACTGTAATACACATCTCAATCAGTACTTTTAGATAGGTTTGCAGGAAGTGCTGCAGAATTACAGGGAGGGTCAGTGAATTCTTTCCCACTGGGCGGGTGTGGGGGTGAGGAAGGGTGATGTTGGGGAAGACAGTTGTGAAGCCATGCTTATCTTTTCACTTTTATACAGTGAAAGGACAAGAAAGGCCAAAATCATTCAACTGGAGCATCTACGGAATGAGCGTTGTCAGTGGATATAACGATATAAAGTGTTTGGCCTTGAGAAATGTCTTGCTTCTTTTGGGTCTGACATCTATTTGGTTTCCTATAAGCAGCAATCACTAGGAAAATACGTATTTCATATGTGTTGATAGGTATCCAGATGTTTGATATAAAGACTAAAGAAGAGATGATTTGCCTAGTCTGGAAAGGCAGAGCACGACTCCTGACATTCACGGAGGCGTTGATGGAACAGGCATCGGGCTTATCCTGGGCAGCTCTGCAAGGCAGAAGTAGGGCCAATGTGTGGAAATTACATGAAGGCAGTTGCAAGTCCATTGTAAGGAACCTATTTTTCCGATATTTAGAATTCTCTAAATCTGGAATAAGATGTCCTGTGGAGTGGTACGTGCCTTGTAGAGCCAAATGTAAAATAATACTCAGGCATTATAAAAGATGAAGGCAGACTCATTCTTTAACAATTACACCTACCATATGCTCAGCATTCTGCCAGGATCTAGGCATTTAATAATGAGTAAGTAATAAATCTTGCCCTCAAGGAAACAGAGAGGTATACAGGTAAGTACATGTAGAACAAGGCATGACAGTAAATTTAAACGTACAGGAGGGCATTATGGAAGGCTTCATAGAGAAGGTTCTTTTTACTTTTTTTTTTTTTAAGATTTATTGATTGATTAGAGAGCGAGCATGAGTGAGGGAAAGGATGAAAGAGAGACTCTCAAGCAGACTCCCCACTGAGTGTGGAGCCAGAGGCAGGGCTCTATCCCACGACCCTGGAAACATGACCTGAGCTAAGATCATGACCTGAGCTGAAATTAAGAGTCGGACACTTCACCCACTGAGCCCTAAGGTGCCCTAAGGAGGTTATTTCTAAGCTGAGATCCAAAGGACAAGGTTATAGCCAGGTCAAGACAGTCGAAGAACAAAGCTGGAGGCATCACACTTCTGATTTCCAAACAGTATAGTACTAGAGTAAAAATAGATGGGTAGACCAATGGAACAAAATCAAGCCTCTAGAAATAAACACCAGCATATATGTGAGTTAATATTTGACAGGAGAGCCAAGAATACCTAATGGGGAAAGTATAGTTTTTCAATAAATGGTGTTGGGAAAATGGATATTCACTTGCAGAAGAATTAAATTGGACCCTTATTTTACAAGCCTCATAAAAATTAATTCATCATGGATTTTTTATGGATTTTAGTATATGTCTTACTGTTCAAGGAAGTACAAAACTTAAACACAAGATCTGAAATGGTTAAATTCCTGGATGAGAACATAGAGGAACAGGTCCCTGACATTGGTCTTGCCGATCATTTTTTTGCACATACTACCAAAAGCAATAGCAACAAAAGCATAAGTAAATTAATGGGACCATATCAAACTGAAAGTTTCTGCACCGTGAAAGAAATCAACAAAATGAAAAGGCAACCTCTAAATGGGACAAAATAATTGCAAACCATACACCTGATAAGGGGTTAATATGCAAAACATATAAAGAATGTATACACCTCAATTGCAGGAAAACCAAGCAATCTAATTTAAAAACAGGCAGTGGACTTGAATCGATATTTTTCTAGAGAAAACATACGAATAGCCACCAGGTGTATGAAAAGCTGCTCAACATCACTCATCATCAGGGAAATGCAAATGAAAGCTACAAGGAGATACCATCTCACACCTGTTACAGTGGTTCTAATTTTTAAAAAGGCAAAGAAAAGAACAAGGGTTGGTGAGGGGGTGGAGAAAAGGGAAGCCTCATGTACTGTTGGGAATGCAAACTGGGACAGCCATTATAGAAAACAATATAGAGGCTCCCCAAAACCTGTCAGCCCCACTTCCGTACTCCTCCTGTGTTCACTGCAGCCTTATTCACAATAACCAAGATAGGGAAACAACCTAAGTGTCTGTCTGTGGATGAATGGATAAAGATGTGAGATACATATATATATCTGTATATCTGTAATATATATTACATATGTATACATTATATACCATACATATGTACTATATATTATCTATCACATATGTGTAATATGATTTATCATACATGATTTATATTACATGCAATATATGTAGAGTGTATATTATTTTTTTTAAACGATTTTTATTTATTTATTTGTCAGAGAGAGAGAGAGAGTGAACACAGGCAGACAGAGTGGCAGAGGGAGAAGCAGACTCCCTGCGGAGCAACGAGCCCGATGTGGGACTCGATCCCAGGATGCTGGGATCATGACCTGAGCCGAAGGCAGCTGCTTAACCAACTGAGCCACCCAGGCGTCCCTAGAATGTATATTATTATATATAATACATGTAATACTTACATGTAATATTATATATCAAATGTGAAATATGTAATATGTATCATATATGTGTTATATATATCCTATATAATACATATGACTATTATTCAGTCATTCGCAACAGTATGGATGGATCTTGAGGGCACTGTGATATGTGAGATAAGTTAGACAGAAGAAGATAATAAATACTGTATGATATCCCTTGTATATGAATTCTAAAAAAAATCACAGAAATCTAAAAATCATAGAAACAGGAGTAGTTTCTGGGGTGAAGAGGAAGAGAGTGGATGGATGGATACATGTTATCAAAAGGTAAAAGCTTCCAGTTGTAAGATGAGTAAGCTCTAGGGGTCTCACGTACAGCACGAGGACTATGCCTGATGACAGGTAGAGTTGAAAATAGCTAAGAGGGTATAACTTCAATGTTTTCACCAGAAAAATGGTAATTATGTGAGGTGACAGAGATGTTAACCGAGCCTACTGTGATCTTCATTGTGCGACATATGTGTATTATGATCTCGGGGTTGTGGGTTCAAGCCCCACCTTGGGTGCAGAGATTACTTGACAAAAGTCTTCAAAAGTAAATAAATAATGCAATATATGTGTATCAAATCATTACGTTGTACATTTAACTTACCTAGTGTTATCTCAACTATGTATGTATAAAGTTGGGAAAAAAAGAAAAAAAGCACCACATAGAAGCACACCTCCAAGGTGTTTGCGTTTGGTTCCAGACCACAGCAATCAGGAAAATAAGCTAGCCAAATGAACATTTTGGTTTCCCAGTGCATATCAAATTCATGTTTACACTGGGCCGCAGTCTAGTACATGTGCAATAACATTATGCCTAAAGAAACGAAGTACTTATCTTAATTTGAAAAAATGCTTTATTTTGGGGGTGCCTGGGTGGCTTAGTTAGTTAAGTGCTTTCTGCTCAGGTCATAATCCCAGCCAGGGTTCTGGGATAGAGCCCTGCATTGGGCTCCCTACTCAGCGGGGAGTCTACTTCTCCTTCTCCCTCTGCCATTTTCCCTGCTTGTGCTCTTTCTCTCTCTCTTTTTCTCTCTGTCAAATAAATAAATAAAGTGTTTTAAAAAATGCTTTATTTTTATACTTAAAATGCTAACCATCATCTGAGCTTTCAGTGAGTCATAATCACTGATCACAGATCACCATATGATAATGAAAAGGTTTGAATATTGCAAGAATTACCAAAATGTGACAGAAAATGTGACAGAGACACTAAGTGAACAAATTCTACTGGGAAAATGGCGTCCATAGACTTGCTCCACACAGGACTGCCAAAGACCTTCAATTTATTAAAAACAAAACAAAACAAAACAAAAAAACACAGTATCTGCAAAGCCCAATAAAGAGAAGCCCAAAAAAACAAGGTTTGTCTATAAAACAGATTGAGGTTCCTCTGAAAAGCTTTCCTAATCTTATTTCCTCTCTTCCCTCCCCAGAGGTAGCCCTTTGCCTGGACCTGGTATTTATTTTCAGTGTGTATATGTTAAGACTATTGTTGCCATGTCTGTATCCATAAACAAAAACAGTCTTGCATTGCATGTTTGAAACTTTTTTAAAATGGTACAAGAGCACTTACTATTTTTTTTTATTCACCATTCTATTTTCAGACTTCTCTATGTTGATACATTTTTATTACACTCCTTATAACCTATGTATAGAATTTCATTGTGTAAATACAACACAGTTGATTTTTCCATTCTCTGCTTGCAGTGAACATTTTAGTATATATCTTACTGTTCACAGAAGTACAAAACTTTCCTTAGCGTTATGGACTGAATGTTTGTGTCCCCCCGAGAATTCATATGCTGAAGTCCTAGTCCCCAGGGTGTTGCTATTTGGAGGTGGGGCCTCGGGTGGTGATTAGGTTGAGATGAGATGGTGAGGGCAGAGGCCCCATGATAGGATTAGTGGCCTTCTAAGAAATAGAAGAGACCATCTGTCTGTCTCACTCTCTGCTATATGAGAATATAACCAAAGGGTGGTCTTCTGGAGAAGGAAGAGGGCTTACTGTCGGCATCAAGTCTGTTGGCTCCTTGGTCTTGAACTTCCCGACCTTCAGAATTGTAAGAAATAAATGTTGGTTGTTTAGCCTCTAGTCTATGATATTTTGTGACAGTGACCCAAATGGACCAAGACACCCAGAGAAGCCTCTGATCATCAAAGAGTAAAGTTCTGAACCCAACACTTTCTTGAACTTTCTTAGTGTTCTTAACTGTCAAAGTACGGACTCTGTCCTAGCTGGTTTAGACACACGTAACAGTGATTATTGGAGGATTCTGAATGGAACAGAATCTCGACACCGGGCAGAGAAGCAGACTTGGAAGCCCATAGTAAGGAAACAGGTCCACCGACAAGTCAGATTGTCCCTGTGGGTACCTGCTGTGGCTGCCTTTAGCAGGGGTGCTGCTGTTCTCTATGGGATGCCAGATGGGGAGGTCATCACGAGGAATTCTGTGTCTACTGCCTCCGAAAGGCCAACGTCACATATCCTCCATGCCAGAATCTGTTCCACCCCACTGTAAATCACAGGTTCATCAGGGTGCATGTGAATCGAGAAGCCTGGGTCATATCCCTTGGCTTTAGCAGCAAGGGAAGCTGGGAAAGAGGAGGCTGGCCTTTGCCCAACTGAAGTGGAGCTAAGGGTAAGAAATTTCTCCAATGGAGGACAGTTTCCGGAGGGTATTTGGTGGCTAAAAGATAAAGTAATTGTTCACTGTAATACCCCAGATTAGAATTTCAGGTTTGAAGGCAGGGATCTTGGGGCACCTGGGTGGCTCAGTGAATTAAGCCTCTGCCTTCGGCTCAGGCCATGATCCCAGGGTCCTGGAATTGAGCCCCACATCGGGCTCTCTGCTCGGCAGGGAGCCTGCTTTCCCCTCTCTCTCTGCCTGCCTCTCTGCCTCCTTGTGATCTCCCTGTCAAATAAATAAATAAAATCTTAAAAAAAAAAAAAAAAGAAACATGGATCTCTTCAACTTACTAGATTTGCTGAACTGTTTTCCGAATGATTGGGCTTTCACTAGAAATGTCTTAGTCATCTATTGCTGTGTAACAAATTGCTCCCAAATTTAGCAGCTTAGAACAACAAATATCCATTATTTCACAGTGTGCACAGGTCAGGAATCTGGGTGTTACTCAGCTGAGGGCCTCTTGCTCAGGATTTCTCATGAGATTGCAGTGGGTCTGCCAAAACACTGTCAGAGGGTCTTCTAGGCTCACTGGGGTCATTATTGGCAGATCACAGAATACCCATTTCTAAGCCAGCTCACATGACTGTTGTGGGGTCTCAGAACTTCTCTGGAGGCTGGCTGGAGATACCAGTTTCTTGCCCTGACGGGCTTCTGCACAGGGCTGTTCCCAACATGGCGGCTTGCTTCCTCCCCCGCTGCCAGCATGACAGACGGGAGCAACAAAGACAGAGAAATGGATTTTAAGGAATTGGTTCACACAACAGTGAAGGCTGCCTAGGAAAGGATTGCAGCTTGAGTCCAAAGGCACACTGCAGGCAGAATTCCCTCTCCTTCAGGGGAAGTCGGTCTTTGTTCTATTAAGGCCTTCCACTGACTGGAATGTGGCCCAGCTGCTTTATGGAGCAACATCTACTTTACTCAAAGTCTACTGATTTAAATGTTAATCTCTTCTAAAAAAATGCCTTCACAGAAGTCTGGAACAACGTTCGACCAATTATGTGGATAGTGTGGCCTAGCTAAGTTGGTACATGAAATTAGTCATCACAGTATGTATGTGTATGGGGGGGGGGTTGGGGCGGGGCAGACTGTCACTCTCTCACCTCTACCACACTCCTGGGGGACTGGACAACCACCTAGAGGGCTGAACTGATTTCAAGGAAATGCTGGGGAGTGGGCAGGGGGCGGGGGGCAGAGTGTGGCTCCATCAAGCATCTGAAGGGCACGGAGGAACTTGGGCAACTGAAGAAATGCTTACTTGCCGGACCTCCTCACCACTCCCCCATTCCCACACCTGGGGGCTTTCTCATGTCATCCAGGGTCACACCTGGCTGGGGCAACTCAGGGATGGGAGAACGAATTCCAAAGGAGGATTTAGGTTTCTTGGATGGACTCCTCCCCTCCCCCTCGACAGATAAGCTAGATATCTAACCCCCTTCCAAAATCCGTACAATAGCATTTACGTGTTTTCTTTTCTTGTCCCTACAGATTCTTCAAATCTCCTGGTTGAACACTCTTAGGGGAGTAAAGCAAGACCTAATAGTTGGATTTAATTTTTTTTTTTTTTGTCAAAAAGGTTAACTTTTCCTAGTAGAATGATAGAATAATCCCGTCTATTTTATGTTCAGTTTATCCCTCCTGTTCAATCTTGTTCTCAATATGCCTTTTGAATATTAACACACAGAGCCTTTGGGTAATCATGTATATTTCTTATCCATTGAAAAATGCTTAGATACCCTTTCAGCTAGAACAACTGTGTATGCGGCTTTATTATTTTAGGATATCTTAAAGCCATTTCTTGTTTGAACACTTTCTACCTATCAAGCGCAGGACTGAACTGGAGAAGAGAAAATGAGCTTTGACAGTTCAGTGAAAAATTGGTTGCGTTTTCCCCTCCCTCACTGCGGAGAGGTGTGCTGTTTTCGGGAGGGGCTGGGCTTTTTCTCTGGTGAGCATTCTTCTTTGTAAAATTGCTTTGTTCCTTTTTAATGCACTGGAAAGTCATTTGAATCTAAAGAAATCTGTTTCTGCCCCTCTCCCGTTACCCTATTTCTCTGGTTATTTAAAACACTTAAAGGAATTCTGGAGAAGGTAATTTCTGCAGATCATTCAATAGTGAAGTAGGCTCTCCAACCTCGCTTCCAATTTCTGTTTTTGAAACTAAGATAGATTTTTGGGAAAGTCTAGTATTTCTGCCTCTGACTGAGTCTCACCCAATCCATTTCCCACAAGCACTGGAGTTTTCTAATAGGTCCTAGTATTTCTACTGATTTAATAGTAATTAAGTGACGGTGTATGTGTGTGTGTGGTCACAGTTGTGAAGATGCAATATAGGAATTACTGTGCCCTCATTCCCCTTCTTTCTCTGTCCTCTGTTTCCCACTGTGTTACTGACTAAATTGGTGTGTCGGCTGCAATGTTTCCATGCCTTTCCTTGGCTCTGCATTGCATAACCGGGCACTGCCTGTGTTGGCAGCCTCATCTGGCATCCTGAAGGGGGATGATGCCTAAACTGCTTTGCTGCAGCTCACTGTGGTAGGCGCTGCTGTTTGTCTTCTCCCAACTTTTCCCAATCCCCCTTTCCCTTGCGGGCATCTCAGATATTGACTTTCCCAGCACCCTCCCTTCCTTCCCCTTTGCATCTGGGTGGCCACATGATTCACTTTCGGTATCTTCCTGCCTTTGGGTGTGGTATGAGAGAATGTGGTGGTTGTGGTGGTTGGAGCCAGTGCAGCCATTTTGTAACCATGAGGCATCGGGATGAGAAAACCACCATTTGGGGTCAGTGTAGTAGAAGGATGGCAAGAGACTGGCTGGAGACAGCAAAGTATTTCTGAGACTGCCCACTAGTGATGTTCTTATTAAAGAAGCAAAAGTCCTTATTGTTTAAGCCATATTTTTTGGAGGTGGGATTTGCTGCCAAAAGTTATTCTAACCAATACATGAGCCAGGCACAATAGGGCTCAATATATACTTATTGGATGAACATACAAGAACAAATGAATGAAACTCCCACCTCTGCCACACCCACCGGCTCTCCAGTTGTACCTGATGCTAACAGTTCCCAGATTAAGCTTTGCTCTCTGGCTTCCACATTTTGCACACTCTGTTCTGTTTCTGGAAGTCTATTCCCCTCATTGTTCCTAAGTATCATCCTTCAGGAGCTCAAATATGAGTAGCTCTTGGCAATCTTATTTGGCTTCCTTAAGTAGACTGAAAGCTTCCCTCTATGATCCCAGAGTGGCTATTCCAGTTGTAACAATCTCCCTAAAACCTAGTGGAGCAAATAACCATTTATTATGCTCCTGGATTCTATGGGTCTGGAATTTGAACACAGCATTGCGGGGATAGCTCGTTTCTCCACAGCTGGGCCCTTGAAGGCTGGGCTGGGCTTGTCTGGTAACTCACTCATTCACTTAGCTGGTAGTTATTGCTGGGAAGGGACAGACATCAGGGAGTTAGAATAGCAGGGACACCTTGAGCGTATCTCTCTATACCTCTGTTGCTTTCCTACATGGTCTACTTAGCACTGCAACTTCAAGGTAGCTGGACTTTTTATAAGGTGGCTTAGGATTCCAAAGTTGCACGCTGAGAGAGAGAGAGAAACAGAGAGACGGACAGAGAGAGGAATTAAGGAAGCTTGAATCCTTTATATGATCTGGTCTCAGGAGTGACTTAGCATCACTTGTGCCATATTATACTGGTCAGAACAGTCATGAGCCCACCTAGGTTAGAGAAGAGGGAAATAAATTTCATCTCTTGATGGGAAGTGGAAAGTTCTGGAAGATTCTGGAAAAGCACGTGGCACTGAAAATATTGCTAGGCCATTTTTGGAAAATCCAATCTGTGTCTTATACACAGATTAAGACACAATCATGGGTCTTATACACATCTCTATTGTAATGTTTACCAACTTAATATAATTAGCTTCTTTGCATGCTCTCTTAAAATGTGAACACCTTGAAGTTTTGATGGTGTTTTATTCACTTTAGTGTCCCTGGCACTCATAAATATATGTTCAATAAATGGCTTAAACTAACCTCTCTGGGAATCACTTGATTTAAAAAAAGCATCAGGAAGAGTGAGAATTTTGACGTGGGTTGCCAAGGTCTTTGCCGACTATGACATCGTGAGTCTGCCTCTCTTTAGGGGGATAAGAGGATGGGGGTGTATCTGGTGTGGATAGTGGGGGTTATTTGCTCTTCCACCTGCCAAGTTCTACAGCTGTGCTGCCCTACAGAACCTTCTGGGGTGGCGGAACCCTGAACTATCTGCACTGAGCTCCACGTTACATGTGGCTTTGAGCCCTTGAAATGTGGCTTATGTGACTGAGGGACTGAGTTTTAAAATCTGTTTAATTTCAATTCATTTTAGTTAGTTCTAAGTAGCACATGTGGCTAGTGGCTGCCTTATTGGACAGCTTAGGTGTAGAGCATAAGGTTGGCCATTTGGTCTTGACCGCAGGACCAATACTACCGGCCTTTCTTCATCAAAGAAACAAAAGTCACAGAGTTTCTTTCCGTGTCGTCCTTACCTCCTTCTTCCCACCAAATCACCCCCCAAAGCTCCCAAGCTAGCTCTCAGTTGCCACTGTCAACAACTTTCCCCTACTCACATTCTTTGGGTCTCCCATCATTCAACGAGTTGGCCATGACCTATAATGTCTTTTGTTCCCACTGTCTTTCCTCTACCTGAAAAAATATGTGCTTGTGTCTCATCTGTATTTGTATCGCACACACTAACGTAATGATCTGTGAAGAAGGGTTGTTGATACTACATGAGCCAGGTACCACTTCCCTGCACTTGAATGCAAGCTGCCTTTGGACATTTGTGATTGGTGGTTGTTGGTTGTGCTCAGGGAGTCTGGCCTCTCCAGCAGCCTCGTTTGATGCCCGTGGTCATTCTCTGTGTGCTTCCTTTTGGCATGTCCCCTGTTTTTATTAACCTTGAGTCACCGGAATGTTCTGACTTGGAATGTGGCTTTTGGGGAGTAAGGAGAGTTATCTCTTTCAGAGCAAAGAAAGGGGCGGGTGGTAATCTTCACTGAGAAAAGTGTGCAGCTTTGTGACCCATTTTTGAACATTTTGAGAGGAAAAACAAATAGGTTTCCTGCCCTAAGCCCAGAGGTACGGCCACCCAGAGAGCTCGGGAAGCATGACTAGGGCTCTGGAATGTTTATATTTGAAAAGCAAACTTTATTTCCCCAAGAACAAGCATGAAATTGGAATCTGGAGTGACCTGGGGATTTAGGTTTTGCAGCAAATGCTCTGGAATGGAGAAGCCACGGACTGCCTGGGGGCATCTGCTGGAAACAACGGGAAGGTGAGAACAGTGGACCAGCAACATATTTTGGACTTAACCCAGTGAATGGCAACTGTATGCATGGATGGAGAGAGAGGGAAGAGAGAAAGAGAGAGAAAGGTAAGTGTGCAGAAGACAGAATTTTGTCTGTTTTCTTCACTCTTGCAACCAGCACTCATTCACTCACTAAATAGTAGGTACGATGGGCCAGGAGCCATGTCAGGGAGCAAAACAGGTGAGGATTCCCACTCTCGGGGAGCTGAAATTCTGGCACGGAGTGTGTATAAAGGAGACAGACACCAATAAAAAGCAATAAAATGAGTTTTAGTAGACGTGTGAGTATCCTTGCGAGTGCTATGAAACACGAGAGCATCGAGCAGAGTAAGGGCTAGGGGAAGGCTGAGATTTAAATTTGGCATTTTAAGTAAAATGGTCAGGAGAGGCTTCATTGACATGATGATTGAGCAATTGAGAGATTGGCCCCAGAAGGATGCCTGGCTCGGACCATACCTATTCGAGGAATGAACAAGCCTCCATGCGCCTGGTGTGCTCTTCGGGTGAGCGGAGTGGGGAAATCTGCTGTCCCTTGGGGAGATCCGGATCCTTGATCATCTCTCTGTGGGGAACATTCCATTTTCACCGCTAAGGATCTTCACGCACCTCAACTCCTGGTTGTCAGCTGACAGTTTTGTCCGATGTTCACCTGAGATTGGGTGATGTGTTTCAAAGCCAGAGGCAGAGCTGACCTTGTCTGATGTTCTCACATGTGCATTTACTCAGCATTATCCTCTCTGGCTGGTACTCTCTCCAGGTGTGTGAAGGCCTTTTGTGCGAAACGCACACCTGTCCACCGAACACAACATTGCAGAGGGGGAGGGGAGGGTTGGTGGGGGGCGGTGGGGAGGGCCGAGGAGATTTGCAGAATTGGGTTAGAAAAGCCAAGCTTCCCTGACTTCACAATTTTGCCCAGGGCCAGGCCTGTGGGAGAGTTTTAATAATGAACATTCTTCATGGTTCTGAAGTTATTTAATTTCATGGTGATTTTACAACTCCCATTTTCAGACTTGAGTCACAATGAAAGGAGATCATTTATTTGTCTGAGGTTCTCCAGAGGGAAAACACTAAGACCCATAAAATGTTTTGTGTTGCCTGAAGCCTGAGTTCTTGTGCTAAATACTAGATCCAAACAGATGGAGTTTAGAGGACTTGACATTGATCAAATAATTCATTCATTTGTTTGAAAAGTATATTTGAGAGGCTCCTGGGTGGCTCAGTTGGTTAAGCAACTGCCTTCGGCTCAGATCATGACCCTGGAGTCCCGGGGTCGAGTCCCACATAGGGCTCCCCACTCAGCAGGGAGTCTGCTTCTCCCTCTGACCTCTCCCCACTCATGCTCTCTTTCTCATTCTCTCTCTCTCCCAAATAAATAAATAAAATCTTAAAAAAAAAACAGAAAAGTATATTTGAGCTGTGTGTTGAGCCTCCAAAATGGCTGCCAAAGATCCCTGCCTCCTGCTTTTCATGTTCTGAGTGGTTCCTGCTCCAAACACTGGCGCTGACCTGGGAAACCACAGGACATTGTGGAAATGACTCGGTGTGACTCAGGAGACCAGGACACAAAACACATGCTAGCTTTCATCTCGCTTTCTCAGGGCACTAGCTGTGAGGAGAGCTATCATGTCTGAGCGGCCCCCTGGAGAGGTTCAAATTGCAAGGAGCTAAGGCCTCTTGCCAACAACCAGCACCAATTTGGTCACGGTGAGTGTGAGCCATTTTGGAAGTGGCCCAGTCACGCCTTCAGAGGGCCATAGTCTGGGCTGACACCTTCACTGCAACAGCCCAGAAGGACTCTCCCATCCAGAACCACTCAGGTAAGCTGTTCCCAAAGTCTTTCCTCACAGAAACTGTGAGGTAATAAATGTTACCCGTTGACCTGTTTTTATTCACAAGCTTTCTGGAGTCAAATGTGTGTTGGCTGTCCAGCCCAACACCAATTCTCATGTTCTCTGCACACCAAGTGGGGGTGACAATTGGCTTCAGTTCTGACCCTGACTCCCACAAGACTGTCCCCAATTCAGATGGCAGCCACAGGTCCGGGCCTCTCATACTTCTGACCAATCAGCTTCTAAATCAGGGTTCCCACCTCCTCCTCATCAGATTTAATAATATGCTAGAATTGCTCACAAAATTCAGGAACACATTCTACTTACTGCTACCGGTTTACTATAAAGATACAACTTAGGAACAGCCAAATGGTGGAGATGCGTAGACCAAGGTGCGGGGTGGTGTTTGTTATGTGGAACTTCCATCCCCTCTCTAGGGACATTACCCTCCTGGCACCTCGATGTGCATAACAACCCGGAAGCCCTGGACCCCACTGTTTAGGGGGTTTTATAGGAGGTTTCATTATATAGGCACGATTGATTAGATCATAGGCCATTGGTGACTGAACCCAACCTCCAGCCACTCCCCCCTTCCCCACCCCACTGGTTGACATTGAGGTATGGGTGGGAGGGGATGGGCCAACCTGCTAGTTATGTCTTGTGTTTTTTGACCAACCACCATCCTGAAGCTATCTAGGGGTCCCCAGCTACCATTCGTCTTCTTAGCATGTAAAAGACACTTAGCACTCAGTAGATTCTAAAGGTTTTTAGGGCGATGTGTCAGGAACTGGAGAAAAGAACAAATACATGTTCCCCATTATACCGCAATTATTTTTTGTTTATTTGCTTGTTTTTGAGAGAGAGAATGCATGTGTGTGTAAGTATGTGGGGAGGGGCAGAGGGAGAGGGAGAGAGAGAATCTCAAGCAGGCTCTGTACCCAGCACAGAGCCCGAGGTGGGGCTCGATCCCACGATCCTGAGGTCATGACCTGAGCTGAAATCAAGAGTTGGATGCTTAACTGACTGAACTACCCAAGTGCCCCACACCACAATTGTTTTTAAGCTGCAACTATAAGGTAACATTTTTACTCAGTCCTTGATAACTAGTCTAGATGTTGGTTCTTGGAAGAGTGATGCCATCGTAACAAAATCCTGAGAATAGGAGTGTGATTTCTGAATGCAGTGGAAGGACTTTGAGAAGAGTGCTAGTGAAAGCCTGAAGAATAACTAGGACCCCTGAAGTCATGCTCCATTGACATGAGGTTGGAATTTTACATTTTAAGAGAATTTTTTCCACTGAACCCCAGATGGCTGCTCACTTCTCAATGACCTCCTTGTTTGTATGCAAAAAGCTTTCTTAGGTAATTTCCAGAAGGGTTTCCAACAGGAAGGACTCAAATGCACCAGGACTGGTACAAATACAAAAGTCACCTTCATCCTGCTCTATAGTTTATTCATGAACTCCACAAACACTGAGCATCCATCACAGGCCAGGAGTGATTTCAGGCACTGGAGATATAACTCTGAACAAGACACACAGAGGCTCTGCTCTCATAAAGCCTACATCCCATGGGGAGGAGATGGAGAATAAATAAGCTATTGGTCATAATGATTTAAGGGGGTGATGTAAATGGTCTGAAGAAACACAGTCTATGACAAGAGTAACTCTGATAAATGGTCCCCTTCAATCTTCCAGATTCTAAGACTTCTGCGTATATCCCACAATGCAATAATTGCCCCAATCTGGAAGCAACCAAGATGTCCTTGACCATAAATGATAATTTTGATACTGCTATCTGGGAATGGAACTCTCGAAGTAGCTGCCTCTCACAGAAGATGCAACACACCCAAATGCAGATGGAAAAATTTGGCTCTAGGTTATGATGAGGGTGGGTGGATGAGCAGGCACCAGGGACAAGCTACCTAAATTTTACAAGAAGCCTATTGTGTTAAACCCAAGGCTATACCGAGGGCTACCTTATTTAAAAACATGAAGATGTATTGATTTTTTTTAAAAATAAAATTTTATTTTAGAGCAGCTTTAGATTCACAGAGTATACAGAGATTTCCTATCTACTCCCTGCCCCCCACACATGCACAGCCTCTCCCCTTACCAGCATCCCCCACCAAAGTGGGACATTTGTTACAATTGATCATAATCAACAAAAGCCCATAGTTGTGCATTCTCTGAGTTTGGACAAATTGACCATAACACGTGTCTACCGTTACAGTCATACAGAGGATTACTGCCCTAAAAATCCTCTGTGTTCTGCCTATTCAACCTCCCACCCACCTCATCCCCACAAGCCCTGGCAACCACGGATCTTTTTACTGTCTCCGTAGTTTTGCCTTTTGTAGAATGTCATACAGCTGTAAACACACAGTAGTATGTATCCTTTTCAGACTGGCTTCTTTCACTTAGTAATATTGTTTCCTCCCTACCTTTTCATGGCTTTACAGCTCTCTTCTTTTTAGCAATGGACAACATTTATTGTCTAAATATACCACAGCTTATTTATTTTTTATCTACTGAAGGACATCTTGGTTGCTTTCAAGTTTTAGCAACTGTCAACATCTGTGTGCAGGTTTTTGCGTGGACACATAATTCCAATTCTTTTGAGTAAATACCAAGGAGCACAACTGCTGGATTGTATGATAAGAGCATGTTTAACTTTGTAAGAAACTGACAAACTGGTTTCCAAAGTGGTTGTACCATTTTGCATTCCCACAAGCAATGAATGAGAGTTCCTGTTCCTCCACATCCTCTCTAACATCTGGTGTTGTCACTGTCCTGGATTTTGGCCAGTATCCACATCCTATCTAACATCTGGTGTTGTCACTGTCCTGGATTTTGGCCAGAAACTGTAGTTGTATCTCATTATTATTTTAATTACCTGAAGTTTAAAAAGTTCATATAATTTATTTTTTGGTACATTTTAATTTTTCATCCACCCCCTACAGTTTTGAGTAGCTATAATGGGGAAGTCACTCATATATAGTTTGATAGGAAGATAAAAGGAATCTACAGGGCAAAATAGACATTTAAAAATTTAGCTGGATTCTAAATGCTGTGCATTAAGAAATAGTGGCTATTGTGTGGGTCATGAACAATAAAGAGAAGACTCTGTCACATACCGGGCACGACCTACACAGTGGGTTCAATTCATGCTGAGTGATGGCTGTGTCCAGGGATTAGTGCATGAAGAAGCAGGCATGGAGAATTGCTTTTTTTGCTTGGAACTCTTTACATAAATGAGAGTCCTGCTTCCCACCTCCTATCCCTCTAACTGTTGACAATGAATATTTGATATTGAATGGTATATAAATAAGTTTAAAAAAAAAGCAACATGAAGAATAGTATGTATGGCAAGTTACCACCTGTGTGAAATGGGAGAAATTTTATGCATAGATATTTGTTCATAACTAATAGCACTGAATCTTACTATGTAACAGGCATTTTGCTAGGTGCTCAGGATACAGAAGTAAACAAAGCAGGTGAAATTACTACCCTCAGGGAGCTTTTACACCAGGGGTGTAAATAAGATTGGTTTATTTTAGACACAGCTATTTGAAGTATGGCACCTCGTTGGTATGAACCAAGTGAAAGAAACTTCTTTAAATTGGGCAAGCTGGGGGAAGATTTTTTAGAATGAGCTAGTGACACTACTTTTTTGAATATACAAGACTCGAGCTAAATGTATTAAGAAAACAACTCAAGCTCGCTCTTTCTCTGTCTCTCTATCTCTCTCTGGAACCCAAAACAGGGCTTGATCTCAAGACTCCGAGATCAAGAGCTGCGCTGAGATGGACAGCTGGACACTTGACTGACTGAGCCACCCAGGCACCCCCACAACTCGAGCTCTTTTAATCAAAAGCAAGTGGCAGGGTTGGGAGAGAGGAATTCCATGGATTTCTCTCAGACTTCAAGAATTTGAAGAGCTAATCCCAGGGACTGTGTGGTGCCCAGCTGCCACATTAATGAAACTCAGCTCTTAACGCCCAGTCTCTGTGCCCCTTCATTTAAATCTTTGACAGAGAAATACCATTATTCGATTTGGCTTAGGAGCCAGGCTCCCCCATTCCTCATGAGACAGTGGGAGGAGCCTCACTTATTTCCAGTCATGAAGAAGGGGTAAGGTGGGGTCTGTTGGATTCTTCTTTTAAAGGGTTGAACCCTTTCACTCCCCACCCCCATTTTATATCACCAAAGTAGACCGGAATAACATCCGTACCTGTCTACCTTCTTCCTGTTGTCATGGTAGAGCCTGAGGGGGTCCAGGGCAGTGCTGGGGCAGGGGCCTCCAGCACCTACAAAGTTCTCAAGCCCTTTATCCCACTCCTATATCCGCCTGGCTCCACCGGCTACAAATGACCAACGGCTACTATGATAGAGAACCAACATACCCAAAAATGGTGCAGCTTTGGAAAGTGTGGAATAGTAAACTAGCCTTTCCTGAATTCTGGGAACTTATTTTAAAGACATTGGAGAGCTTAGTGGTCGACAAATGGGACACTGGAGCCAAATAGCAGGGGGTTCAAATTTCATCTCCCACCAATGACCAGCAGTGTGAACCTGGGTGGGTTTTATGATCGCTGTGTACTTGAGTTTCCTCAAGTGTAAGTTTGAGGCGGTAATAACAGTGCTTATCTCGTAGGGTTGTACAGCACACATCACCCTTCAGATGCTGGAGCTGGACAGTCTGGGGTGGCTTCACTCCTGGCCTGCCAGGTGACCTTGGCAAGTCATTTCCTCGGTCTGTGCCTCAGGTGCCCTCCTATGCAAATCGAGATAACTTATCTAAGAACCTATCTCAGTGGGCTTTGGGGAAGACAAAATGAGTAAAATTATATGTAATGGGTTGGATCTTGTCCCCTGAACAGGAGATATTGAAGTCCTAAACACCAATACCTCAGAGTGCTACCTTATTTGGAAATAGGGTCACTGCAGGTGTAACTAATGAAGATGAGGCCATGAGGGTGGGCCT
Organism: Enhydra lutris kenyoni; assembly: GCF_002288905.1. Classification (NCBI taxonomy): domain Eukaryota; kingdom Metazoa; phylum Chordata; class Mammalia; order Carnivora; family Mustelidae; genus Enhydra; species Enhydra lutris. Next base: position 26,932,534 of record NW_019154105.1, read on the forward strand.
TAATCCAGGATGATGGGTGTCCTTATAAAAAGGGCAAGTTTGGGGGTGTCTGGGTGGCTCAGTGGGTTAAAGCCTCTGCCTTTGGTTCAGGTCATGATCCCCGGGTCCTGGGATCGAGACCCACATTGGGCTCTCTGCTCAGTGGGGAGCCTGCTTCTATCCCCCCACCCCACTGCCTGCCTTTCTGCCTACTGGTGATCTCTCTCTGTCAAATAAATAAATAAAATCTTTTTTCTTTTTTAAAAAAGGGCAAGTTTGGCCATAGATATACAAGGGGAGAACGCATGTGAAAATGAAAGTGGAGAGTGGGATGATGTTCCTATAAGCTAAGGAACACCAAGGATGACCAGCAAACCCCAGAAGCGAGGGGAGAGACAAGGAGTGATTCTCTCTCAAAACATTTGGAAGAAACCCACTCTGCCACCACCTTGGTCTTGGACTTCCACCTTCCAGAAGTGTGAGAAAATAAAACTCCGCTGTGTAAGACACCCATCGTGTAGGACTTTGTTACAGCAGCAAACTCATACAGCAAGTAAAGAAGCACTTGGAACAGAAAAAGGAAAAAAAAAAAAAAGAAAAAAGAAAAAGGGCGTTACTGGAGTTACTATGGGAACAAGAGGGGGCTATAGTTAAGTGGTCAGTGAAAGTCAATCATTGTTTTTAGAACAAAAGACTCAGAGGTTCTGAATGACAGATAGCCTCATTACAGTTTCTTCCATAGAAAGAAGACTCCAGAAATAAAGGGAGGACTTGGCCTCCTTTTGGGGTGCATAGATGCTTGCTGTACTTTAAGGCAGTTAGGATGAGGCTGGGTCAAGGTCTGCCTGCAGCGTGACTCACTGTTGAGTGAGAAACCCTCACCCCGGAGGTCACTGCCAAGGGCTGGAAGGAAGACAGAGGAGTGGTGGCCCCTGGGCCTGAGGGAGGTTGTTGGAGTTGTGCACAAACCTAATGAACAGAGAGGGCAAGGGCTGCTGCTGAGGAGAGCAGAGTGTGATCATCATTGTTCCTGGGATGGAGCTGGCTTGGGGAGCTCTTAATCCACTCCTGGCTCTGCCCAGGTTGGCCTAGATGGTCCCTCATTTTGATGGCAAGTTTCAACTGCCACTCTTTCCTGAGCAGTGCAAAGTGACCCACAATCTTGAAAGCTCTTTAGCCTTTACGAAAGAGCAATCCGCCTGACGTGTTCTCTTTGTCCTCAGATAGCACACTGTGATTACAACCTGCCTCTGCCATCATCTCCCCTGAAAAAGAAGGGCGGCTACATGAAAATTGTTGCTGGTGCTTTCAGCACGGGGGAAAGAAAGAATATCCATTGGTTCTCAGCAGGCTTGATGATATCTTATGAAAAACCCAGTGGGTCATGGGCGGTCCCTCCGGGAGTAAAACAGGACAGCCTCCTCCATCTAACTCCCATTCCCACTGACCTGACCATGTTCGCTTCGGTTTGTTGTTGAAGAATAATAATGATGCAATTATCATGATCCTTCTGAAGTTTCTCTGAGGAGGACAGAGAAAATTAAAAGTAGGTTGTTTTGAAAGAGGAAGCTCCTTTCGATCAAATGTTATCAGCCCGTTATATTCCAGTTGTATAAAACACTTCCCCAGAGGGCTCTGGGTGAGCCTACGTGTCTGCCCTGAAGACTTTGCAAGGTCTAGAATGAATGTGTTGTTCAGTTTTGCTCTGTCCAGTTCTGCTCTGTCCAAGCCATTAGTCACATGTGGTGACAGAGCCCTTGAAAGGGGCTGGTCAGAACCTACATGCGCTTTAAGTCTAGGATACACACCAGATTTCAAAGGCTTAGTACAGAAAAAGAAGGCGAAAGATCGCATTCGTGATTTTTTATTGATTACGTGGTGAAATAGTATTTTTAATATGTGGGGTGAAAATTAAAGTTTCATTAAAATTAATTCCACCTGTTTGTTTTTACCTTTCATTTTTAAAAAGATTTTATTTATTATTTGACAGAGAGAGAGAGGGAGAGCACAAGCAGGGGGAGCAGCAGGCAGAGGGAGAAGCAGGCTCCCCACTGAGCAAGGAGCCCCACATGGGGCTTGATCCCAGGACCCTGGGATCATGACCTGAGCCGAAGGCAGATGCTTAACCCACTGAGCCACCCAGGCACCCCTCAAATAATCACGTGAAAGTTCTATCTCTGACTTAACACATGTGCATTGCATTTGTCCAACTCATTCTTCCAAGTGTTTCCTCTTAAAGGTTATTTGGGTATTTTTTATAGCATTTTCCTATTGAAAGTTTCGTCCTGCCTTCTAGAAATTGATAACCAAGACTTCATTCAGGTATTTTATTTCTCCTTGATTGCTTTTTATGACTGATTCAGCTGACTTAGTGATTTGCTACCAAGTATTGAAATTTATATTTGAGTCTCTTTGCTTCAACAAGCATATTTCTTCATCATTAAACCAGAGTCCCAGACAGGATATAATCACTAAATGCTCCTTCCGGCTTTTGGATACTATGATTCTATTTTTAAATGAGAGTCCTTATAAGGTGGAGGAAAATCTAGATTAACCTTGGAGGGTCTTGACATTGGAGGCATGATAGTTTTCCAGAGATAAAATTTTTATCCTGCTTCTATTCCTGAGATGGAAGTGGGGAATCCCTACCAGGGGAGAGACCAAGGCCTGGCAGGCAAAGAGAGGCAATGCTGCCTCCTTCTGGGCTGGGGGGACACTGCAGGTCCAGCACATGTGTCCAACCCCAGGCAGATCCCCTGCAGTGCCGGTCACAGCCCAGAGTGAAGCCAGTAGTCCGGGCAACAGACACAGTGCGTGTGTGTCCCAATAACCCAGCCAGAGGCTTGTCAGGTCTGCCGCACACCCCTTGCCCAGGGTCTGACCCTTGATGCAAACAGGAGCTGACGGCTCACTTCTGGCTCTAATGCTTGCTCTGGGGTGTCTTTGGTCTGCATGGTGAAGCTGCAAGGATGTGAACATAGGATCTGTCCCCCATTCCCCCTCTCCCCGCCATGGCCACAGCCTCAGGGAGACAGCAGGCCTATGAGGACATACCTGACAAGCCAGAAGAAACCAACGCTAGATGTTAGTCCCAGCTGGGCTCCTGCTCTTTTCCACCCAGAATCCTGACCGATAAGGCTCATAAAGCATTTCTTTAGAAGAAGAACGGACTTTCTGAGTAAATATAACAGATCGGTAATGTCAATAGAAGGGACACATGTCCCTTTCTCTGTGTGTAGTATGTTCAAGAGAAAGGGAATCTGGGGCTCCTGGGTGGCTCAGGTCGTGAGTGGGTTAAGCCTCTGCCTTCGGCTCAGGTCGTGATCCTGGGGTCCTGGGATCGAGCCCTGCATCGGGCTCTCTGCTCAGCGGGGAGCCTGCTTCCCCCTCTCTCTCTGCCTGCCTCTCTGCCTACTTGTGATCTCTGTCAAATAAATAAATAAATTTTTTTTTTAAAAAAGAGAAAGGGAATCTGAGGGACATGGGGACCGAGATTGGTACCAGACCAAAGTGTGACAAGGCCCACACGAGTTTGTCCATTTCTGTTACCCTTATTACTAGACTCTCCTACCCTATGGCCCCACTCTCCCCCCAAATTTATCATTGCTGTGCTGCCCGTGACATCTTTTGACTTCTCACCTCACCTTCTCCACACACAACACACTGATGCACATTGTACACACACACACACACACACACACACACACACACACACAAGTGCGCGCGCGCGCACACACACACACACACGCCACTCTTTTGGTAGCAAGGAATACAAAGGAATATAGCCACTTGTGTCACTTCAAGTAAGGCGGGTATTACTACATGGAAATAAAAACAGGACTCTCACTTGTCAGACCATCTGGGAATTCGAAGGAAAACCACATAACCTCCCGCCCCTGAGAGGAGTAAGAACCACAAGGCAGCAGAGCACTACAGAGCCCAGAACGGATTCTGGCACGAGGACGGTCGTTCAGCCTTCGCACTGTCCTTGACACCGGTTTTCCTGTTGCTGGGCCCATCTCCTGTCTTCTCCCTCCCAGAAGCAGGACTGAGTTGATCTTCCAAGCGGTCAGCTATTAGGGGGCAAATCTCTGGTTTATCTCTCACACACGGTGAGGAACTACTTCCTTCTCTCCCTGGCATGTATTTTGTCCTTATAGCTTCTGCTAACTCGGATTTCATAATTTCTGCTTTCTCTTGACCTTCCAATATTTTTTTCCAGTCCTATTTGTCCTTTCTCTGTGTTGTTTTCTGTCCTTCTCTCTTGCTACCTATCTCTTCCTGTGTGCATTTCGTATTGCCGAGAAAGACAATTTGATGCCTTAATCACCATCATCTCTGTGGAGAGACGTATCTCACCAGGCTTTCACATAGGCTGCTGGTCAACCCTAAGTTGACTGCCCTGAGGTTGGATGTCCATTTCTGGTTCAGTCAGCTGTGACTCTGGGGGCAGGGTCACACAGCACAGAATATGGCCATTTATGCTCATGGACTAGTAGCTTAACGAAGTGAGTAACCTTGAGTATAACCTTTTACGGGGGGGCAATGGGAATGGTGAGTTCTAACACTTCTCCTATTCCGTATACACCTGTAGACTGCCTCTAAGTCTTACGGACAATGACATTTTCCTATCTATTGCTCATTTTCTCGGTCCAAGATCACATCTCATAGCTTGCCACCTGCCTTACTTGGACAGATGACTAGACTTTTCTCTTTAACTGAGGGTCAAAGATGGGGTAGTGGAGAGCTGGTATGATTTTGCTTCTTTAATCAGAAAAGATATCGAGGAGAAGGAAGTGTTACATGGGGCTGTGAAACAACACACACACGTTGTCCATCATCAGTGGCAAGTGTGGTATGCTGGGACTCTTCCCAGAGGAAGAACTTTTTGGAGAATGAGGAGAAGAGGGGTGGGGTGGGAAGTGTTTGGAAAGAAACCTCAAGCATCTTTCCAAACACTGTTCTTTCCCCTCAGGCATCTCTCCAAACACTGCTGGTATCCCGTAACAGTGCCAATTAGGGGACCCCATGACCCAGTCAGTCTTTTTATGTAGTGGAAACCGAGAGCTCCCCCCATCTATTCAACATCAATCTTCTACTCTCTTTAAATAGCCATCAGTGATTGTGTAAAGAAGACTCTTCTCAGAGTGTGGCTGCTCTCCTCACACTTAAATGCCCTGCTTTCTATTGTCTCTAAGTGAAATCACTTCCAGTAATTCTGGATCTGGATGATCTGATTTGGGAAATCTGAGGAGAACAGAAATTGGGGAAAAAGTACTTTACATTCTCTCCTGGAGGTAGCATTCTCATGCTTCAGAAATCTCAGTCACTATACTCCTCTGCAGAGTTCCAGAGTCTGTGTCCCATATGTTAATGATGACCCTGACTCTGCTGTTTAAACTAACCCAGGCTCTGTTTTCTAGTAAAATCTCTGGTTCTGAGGGCATAACTTCCCTCTACGCACCAGCCACTGCTGTAGGAACTATAAGTTCACGATGATCGGGACTGATGTATTTGTTGAGGTAATTATGGAATGTGGAGCAAATACACTCAAGAATGTGTAATGGCCCAAACATGATGGATGTTCGTTTCTTCCTCATGTAAAGTTCACAAAGGGCATGGCTCATGAGTAGATGCCTTGTCCAAGTCAAAATTTGAGGACCCGGATTTCTTCCTCTTGCGGCTGTGACATTTGCAGCAGGCGACTTGCAAGGTCTCTGTGAGCGTGGGGGGTTTCTATGGACCAGGCCAGAAGGGGCGCTCACCACTTCTGCTCACATCGTATTGGCTAATGCCCAGTCCCATGACCTTGCCTAACCGCAAGGGAAGCTGGGAGACAGGAACTGAGGTCAGGAAGGTGCCCATTAAGAAGGGTCAGTGGACCTTAATGTGCACACAACAGTGTCTGCTACAATAAACAAGTTCCTTGTTTTCAAGAAACATTTATCTCTGATTTTGAGTATGGCAGATGTTTCAGAACATGACAACTTGAACCAATGGTCCAGCCAACTTCCCTGGCTTTGAATACCATTTAGCAAGGGCATAGCAAAGGCTAATTTGGCTTCCTCAGAGTGGCTGTAGGGAAAGAATGCGTTGACGAGGAACCCTGGAACTGTAGTTCAGCATTCGGGGAGCTCTGTGGGGACAGGGACCAGGTATCTGCAACTTTAGCTCCTTGCCTGGCTCAAAGGATAACAATAGCTCATATTTCTAGACCTCTTCCTAGAAGCTAATGTGAGGATGTTACATGCAGGGATGGAATAGAAGGTTCAGACTCTACAGGAGAGGGAAAACCATCTTCGGCTTATGCTAAAGAACTGAATAAAAAGGCTGACTGAGTTTGTGGCCCCAGTCACACAGCTCGTGAACGAGTCACGCCCAGGTGGTGTGACTCCGGAGCTGGTGTTAATCTTTTGCTCTATCTCCTTGTTAAATGGGGGGATCAGTTATTAAAAAACCAAACTGACATGGTGCTTTACGCACAGATCTCTTTTGAATTTAGTTAGGGTGAAGCCTGGTCTCCCATACGCATTTGTCCTGTACGCACTGGTAACAGAACATTGAGTTGCTGGATGTGCGAAGTGGAAAACTGTCTCCTGGCAACGGGAAGGCTTTCCTCCTTCCAAGGGGCAAAGAGGTTCCCTCAAGTGTTTCCTTCTCTGGTTTACTCTACCATGCAAGCTTTGGTTCCTTTAAGACTTTCTCCCTAAAGTACAAAAACCACAGATGGGTCAGAATGGCTGAAATTAACAAGTCAGGAAACAACAGATGTTGACAAGGATGCGGAGAAAGGGGAACCCTCCTACGCTGTTGGTGGGAGTGCAAGCTGGCACAGTCGCTCTGGAAAACAGCATGGAGGTTCCTCAAAAAGTTGAAAATAGAGCTACCCTACGACCCAGCAATCGCACTACTGGGTATTTACCCTAAAGATACAAGCGTAGTGATCCGAAGGGGCACCTGCACCCCAATGTTTATAGCAACAATGTCCACAATAGCCAAACTATGGAAAGAGCCCAGATGTCCATCAACAGATGAATGGATAAAGAAGATGTGGTATATATATGTATATACTACTCAGCCATCAAAAAATGAAATCTTGTCATTTGCAACAATATGGATGGAACTAGAGGGTATTACACCAAGCAAAATAAGTCAATTAGATAAATAAGTCAAATTATCATATGTCAATTATCATATGATTTCATCATATCATATGATATCATAAAAATGTCAAATATATCAATAAGTCAATTATCATATGATTTCACATATGTGGAATTTAAGAAACAAAACAGAGGAAAATAGGGGAAAGGAGGGAAAAGTAAAACAAGACAAAATCAGAGAGGGAGACAAGCCATGAGAGACTCTTAATCATAGGAAACAAACTAAGAGTTGCTGGAGGGGAGGGGGGTTGGGGGATGGGGTGACTGGGAGATGAGTATTAAGGAGGGTACATGATGTAATGAGCACCAGCTGTTATATAAGATTGATGGATCACTGACTTCTACCTATGAAACTAGTATACATTATATGTTAATTAATTGAATTCAAATTTAAAAAAAGATCTTTTCCCTACTTCCTTAATAAAAAGCCTATTTTGAGGGACGCCTGAGTGGCTCAGTTGGTTGGACGACTGCCTTCGGCTCAGGTCATGATCCTGGGGTCCAGGGATCGAGTCCCACATCGGGCTCCCAGCCCCATGGGGAGTCTGCTTCTCCCTCTGACCTTCTCCTCGCTCATGCTCTCTCTCACTGTCTCTCTCTCAAATAAATAAATAAAATCTTTAAAAAAAAAAAAAAGCCTATTTTGAAACTCAAAGCTTAGCAATGAGTTATTTATTATAGATCAAATCTGCCTTCCCATTCCTTGGCCCTAGGCAGGGAATTTTAAAAATGTTAAAAATATCTGAGTTATTAAGAATAATTGATACTTCAAAAAATTATACTGTCATTCTATGACTTGAAGAAAAACATTCAATTGTCCTTGCTTTTAAAGGGAAGCATGAAAGCCAACTCTAAGATCGTTTCCTATTTGTTAGCAAGCTCTATGTGTTCGGCATGACAACAGATTTTGGAAACAGAAAGATGACAATGACGTAGGCTCGGCAGAAGAGACAGATGAGTCACCATACACGTTGAGTGCTGAAGCAGATGAAGGAGGGGCCTAGGGGACAGAGGGACTAATTTTATCTGGGAGGATGGTAACTTACCCATGACAAATGATAAAAACCAGAACCATGTCATATAATATTATTATTAGGTATCATTTTTGCTTCTTGAACTTAATGTGTATGCCCCCAATATTTCACTGTTAAATATTTGCTAAGATGTTTCCTTTCTGGGGGTGGGGGCTGGGTGGCTCAGTCCCTTACGCATCTGCTTTTGGCTTAGGTCTTGATCTCAGGGTCCTGGGATCGAGCCCCTCATGGGGGGGGGGTTCCTGCTCAGCAGGGAACCTGTTTCTATCTCTCCCTCTGCTCGTGCATGTGTGCTGTCTCTCTCTCTCTCTCTCTCTCTCAAATAAATAAACAAAATCTTTAAAAAAAGAAAAGATGTTTCCTTTCTCCCACATTCTGGGAGTGTTGTTACAGTCTGTCCTTGGCTAGTTTTCGAAGGAAAGAAATTGAATGGAGACTAGAGAATGCCGATGAGAGTTAGCCTCTGATGGCAAGAGGCAGCAAAGAGGAAGCTGTTTCCTTCAGCCAGCCTTTGCTGTATGGAGGACCCCAACCACCGTCGAGGCAGGCAGGGGCTGGGCAGGGCTGGGGCTGGGAGACTTGGTGAGGGAGTGTGAGGGATGGTGGATGTCTTCACAGCTTCTGCCTCCAGAGACTGACTTCATTAAGTGTGTTCGAGATGACAGGAGGTGATGTGAATTGGAGGAGGAGGGTGGTAGCTTCTAAGGCGACGTGGTAGAGAGTTGGGAATGCAAATCTAGAATCAAGATTGGACAGAGAGCTTTGGGCAGCATCAGTGTGTGTGCTGTGTGTGGTAGGCGGGGAAGTCATGGGATTGGGTGAGGTTCCCTGGGTAAGTGGGCAAAGCAGGTGGAGAAGATGAACCCCAACCTAATGATGGAGGTAGGGAGGGGACAGCGAAGCAATGAAAGCAACAGGGTGCTTGTCAAGTCTGAAAACACCTAGGAGCTTACAAGAACAGCTAGTGTTTTTGGAATGTCTACTATATGCCTGGTACAATGCCAAATAGTTTTTCATGCATTATGTGATTTGATTCTCACAATAATGAGATTGTTATAAAATTGGTATTATGCCCATTTTACAGATGAGGCATAGAGAGGTTTAGAGAGAGTAAATAACTCACCAAAGATTACACCATTAGCCTATGGCAGACCTGGGATTTTGACCCAGAGTGGTTAGACTTCAGAATCTTTGTTCTCTGTCAACCCTAGCTTGTTGTCCTGCCATCTTGGAAACCAAGTGAGGACAGAGTTCAAGAAATAAGGAGGTGGGGGATGCCTGGGTGGCTCAGTGGGTTAAGCAGCTGCCTTCGGCTCAGGTCATGATCCCGGCGTCCTGGGATCGAGTCCCACGTCGGGCTCCTTGCTCGTCGGGGAGCCTGCTTCTCCCT